>NC_057392.1:85834417-85867092 GCF_019320065.1 Cervus canadensis
AATAAAAATAAAAACAAAAAAACAACAAAGGAAGATGAACTAAAGAAATATAAGACACACAGAGTTGATACCACCTGGAAAACAAATGGTGTATGTTGGGTATTTATCCAAGTAATGGATGGATGATCATTTACACTTCACCTTTTAACAATACTGGTATTATTCCAGTCAGTTGCTCAGTCGTGTTTAAACCTGCAACCCCATGGACTGCACCATGCAGCCTCTCTGTCCATCACCAACACCCAGAGTTCTACTCAGACTCATTCCCATTGAGTCAGGGAATACCATCCAAACCATCTGCACCTCTGTTGTCCCTTCTCCACCTCCTTCAATCTTCCCACATTAGGGGTCTTTCCAATGAGTCCCAGTCTCACATCAAGGTGGCCAAAGTATTGAGCTTCAGCTTCACATCAGTCCTTCTGATGAATATTCAGGACTGATTGCCTTTAGGATGGACTGGTTGGATCTCCTTGCCGTCCAAGGGACTCTCAAGAGTCTTCTCCAACACCACCGTTCAAAAGCATCAATTCTTCGGTGTTCAGCTTTCTTTATAGGCCAACTCTCACATCCATACATGACTACTGGAAAAACCATAGCCTTGACTAGACAGACCTTTGTTGGCAAGGTTGTCTCTGCTTTTTAATATGCTGTCTAGGTTGGTCATAACTTTTCTTCCAAGGAGTAAGCGTCTTTTAATTTCATGGCTGCAGTCACCATCTGCAGTGATTTTGGAGCCCCCCAAAATAAAGTCTGTCACTGTTTCTCCATCTATTTGCCATGAAATTATGGGACCAGATGCCATGATCTTCGTTTTCTGAATGTTGAGTTTTAAGCCAGATTTTTCACTCTCCTCTTTCCCTTTCATCGAGAGGCTTTTTAGTTTTTCTTTGTTTTCTGCCATAAGGGTGGTGTGATCTGCAGATCTAAGGTTATTGATATTTCTCCCGGCAATCTTGACTCCAGCTTGTGCTTCACCCAGCCCAGCATTTCATATGATATACTCTGCATATAAGTTAAATAAGCATGGTGACAATATACAGCCTTGATATATTCCTTTCCCGATCTGGAACCAGTCTGTTCCATGTCCAGTTCTAACTGTTGCTTCCTAACCTGCATACAGATTTCTCAGGAGGCAGGTCAGGTGGTCTGGTATTCCCATCTCTTTCAGAATTTTCCACAGTTTGTTGTGGTCCACACAGTCAAAGGCTTTGGCATAGTCAATAAAGCAGAAGTAGATGTTTTTCTGGAACTCTCTTGCTTTTTTGATGATCCAACGGATGTTGGCAATTTGACCTCTGGTTCCTCTGGCTTTTCTAAATCCAGCTTGTACATCTGGAAGTTCAGGGTTCATGTACTGTTGAAGCCTGATAACTGATATAAGGATTACCATTTTGCATGGGGGAGGGGCAGGAGAAAGGCACTGCGCTGTATAATAGTAATCTGTTCTTATTTATTGGAAGTCCTAGTATGTTGTTTGCTCCCGTGTTTACTCCCAGTTCTGTTGCTGCTCTCCCTCCAGGTGATGCCCTTGGTTCTGTCTCCACAGCTCCGCTCACTGGGTCTACAACAGACGCCTCCCAACAGCCTCCTTTCCTTTGATCTGGCTCCCTCCTAAAATGGATTCTACATGCAGCAGCCAGAGATGTCTTTCTAGATGCTAATTTAAACATAGTAGTTTTCAGCTTAAAACTCTTAAATGTCTTCCAATGTTACTCAGGAGAAAAATTATATCATTAAATCTAAAATTAAATTTTAAATTAAAAATTGTTAAAATTGTTAACATGACCTATGAGGGTCTGTATGACCTGGCCTGGGTCAGTTTTCACTTGTTTCCTCTGGAAGACCTTCTCTTGTACTTGCAGCAGATAATCTGATTCTCTGGCTAACTGCCTCTTCCAACCTTCTTTGGTGTGGCCTCTTGAACAAAAAAACTGAAAAGCTCAAAATTATACTACTCGTATTTCCTTGCTGCCTGTATTCTGAATGTGACTTGTGTTTATCAAATATAAGCTCCCATGGATGGTTTGATTTCAGAACTGAGTTAACTGAAGACAAAAGCAGGGTGCAAGGCACCCATTTTTATGGTATATATCTTAGCAGAGGGGATATGATCCTGTGGTCAGCAGTAAGAATGGTCCAGTTCTGTGGTGTTGCTTTGGAGACAGTTCATGGCGGCTCATTTTAGGGTCTGTGGTTTCACCACTCATTTTGAAAACCATTTTGAAAACCATTAAATATTCTATAATAAATATCTTTCTGCTTAAGCTATCTAATATAGCTTCTGCTATCCGCAGCCTGAACCTTGACTGGTATAGGGCCTGTCCTCAGCGTAAATCAGGCCCTCTGTTGCAGTCTTTTATTATACTTGATATTTCTTTCAGAGTACTTGTTATAATTTATAATTACATATTTACTTGAATATTTGTCTCAGTTGCTAGATTCTCAGCTTCATGAGAATATGGTAGGTTTTTAATACATAATGGTTGAAGAAGTTAGTAAAAAAAAAAAAAGCAAAATTTTTTGAGATTCTTCTTTATTTAATGCCTGATTATCTGCTTTCCTTGGGTTCCAGAACTTTAGATATATTTGTTGTTTGGATGTAACTACTGTAGAGGCCCTTGGAGAGCAAGGAGGTGAAACCAGTCAATCCTAAAGGAAATCAACATTGACTATTCATTGGAAGGACTGATGCTGAAACTGAAGCTCCAATACTTTGGCCACCTGATGTGAAGAACTGACTCATTGGAAAAGACTAATGCTGGGAAAGATTGCGGGCAGGAGGAAAAGGGGGTAACAGAAGATGAGGTGGTTGGATGGCATCACTGACTCAATGGACATGAGTTTGAGCAAACTCTGGGAGATAGTGAAGGACAGGGAAGCCTGGCATGCTGCAATCTATGGGGTCACAAAAAGTCAGACATGACTTAGATATTGAACAACAACAACAACTGTTAGTGAGCATCCTTATTCATTTTACATCCATCCAAAGCAATCTTGCATTATTTTACCTCAGCAGTACAGACTCCCTAGCAGTTCCTTCTTGAATCTGATCTCACTACAATGACTAGGGTTAAATTAAATTTTCACAACATCCACTATTGAAGATAAAATGTATGTTGCAGAGAAAGTGTATGGATAGTTGAGCACAAGAAATCTGGCATGAGATTTGGATAATTTGATCAATGTGTATCTGCTGTCTGAATTTTCTGATACCAACTAAGAAAATGAAAAAAAGGCCAGTGACAGGAAAGAGTAGAATTATTATTGAAATATGTTTTTTCCTCTATTTTATCATATGCTTTTCAAATTGGACAAATCAGAACAGATGTTTTATGTTAAAGGATGAAAAATATTTAGATTTAGAAAATCATCCATTGTTTTCCATCTCATATGAAGAAGATCAGTGAATAGATGCTGCAAATAGATGAAACGAAAGGAAATAAGGCAGCTAAATCATGGAAAGACTGAGCTAGCAGTCTCAGAAGTCTTACCTTTTATGATTGGCATTTACAAATGTTCTCATATGCAGATCTAACTCATCTTTTGGTGACCTTTGAAAACAGCAAATCTGTTCTTCTTCCCAGATTCCTTATATCAGGCAATGAAATTATCCACCCAGAAACTCATCAACCTTCATTCTTCTCTCTTCCTCATGGATGCATCTGCTCCATCCAATTTGTCAATAGCCACAGTTCTTAAAATTTTCCTCTTAATCTTTTTCTTTTGCTCTATTTTTGTCAGTATTATCAAAACAGTATCCTAATTGGGTTTCCATCACTTCAATTTAAAATGATATGTCTAAAATCCAAATATTATCATGCTACTCCCCTGCTTAGAATCCTTTAGTGGCCTCCCTTTTTAATCAGCCCAGATGCTTTATGATTGCTTGTCATGCCTTACACTCCCCCATCCATGCACACTTTGCCCTGTCTTCACTGAAATGCTTTAAATTCCCAGAATGCACTAGGTCATCTCCCTGCTCCCCAGCCCCCAGGTTCTGGCACACACTGTTCTACATCCCTGATATCCCATCCTGCACTCTTTGCTTGGCTAACTCCAACTCATTTTACAGTTCAGAGTTCAGTATAGGCATCACTTCTTTTAAGAAACCTTTCCCAAACTTTCATAACTTGGTTACATTTTAGCCTCATAGTTTCCTAAATTTTCTATCCCCACCCTAATTTGGCTTACAAGGTGGTACAGTGGTAAAGAACCTGCCTGAAAATGCAGAAGATGCAAGAGCTGCAGGTTTGATCCCTGAGTTGGGAGGATCTCCTGGAGAAGGAAATGGCAACTCACTCCAGTGTTCTTGCCTGGAAAATCCCACGAACAGAGGAAACTTGCGGCCGATAGTCCATGGGGTCACAAAAGAGTTGGACATGACTGAGTGACTGAGCACCCTAATTTATCACCCTCCTGAATTTCCCTCTTTACATTCTTGTCTATAACCATTAGGATTAAGTTTAGCATTAAAAATAATAACAACAGTTATTTAAACAAGTTGGAGGTTTATTTTTATCTTTTGTAAAGAAAACCCAGAAGTGAGCAGTCCTGAACTTGTGTTTCAGCTTCAAGCTCATCAGATTTATAGGACCCTTCAATTTTTGTGAACTGAAACACTCAGCATATGGTTTCCATACCTAAAGTTGCCACATATCCAAGATAACTCCAGCCATCACATCTGCTTATCAGACAGCAGGAAGGAAGAGAATGCAATAGATAAAAAGTATATTCAAGCTGTTAAGTTTCCTTCTAAGGTACTTTCCTGGAAGTCTCACACAATACCTTAGCTCACTTCTTGTTGTCTAACCCTAAGTACAGGAGTGACTAGGAAATATTATATTCTAATTGGGCACATTGCGGCTTGGCTTTATATTGTGATTCTACTAGAAAGGAAGAAAGGAAGGAGGGATATTGAGTAGGCATCCAGCAATCACTGCTACCCTGGGTTATCTACACTGTAAGGACAGAGATTGTCTCATCTGGCAAAGAATCTGCCTGCAATGCAGGAGACCTGGGTTTGATTCCTGGGCCGGAAGAAACCCTGGAGGAGGAAATGGCAACCCACTCCAGTATTCCTCCCTGGAGAATCCCATGGACAGAGGAGCCTGGCAGGCTGTAATCCATGGGGTCACAAAGAGTTGGACACAACTGAGCAACTACACTACCACCACCATCATAGTCAGGCATGAGTGCCACACCAGACACTGAAAAGATGCTCAGTAAACACTGGCTGAACTAAATATCTAATAGTTTACAGATAAACAGTGCAACATCGGTCATGCTAATATATTCGATTGTGGTTCCTTATGTATGAAACAGAGAGTCTCCAAAGTATATTTGTTTTTGAAGCTGTGTAATTCATTTTATTTTCTAAATAAAATGTTACCTAGAACCCAGTATGAAGCAACAGAGATGGAATGTTCATGCTAGAGACATGCAGGCTGCATGCTTAGTTGACTTATACTCTTAAATTTCCTAAGAGGAGCCCTGGGATATTTCCTTGGAACTCATCAACTTTGCTAATGACAATTTGAAAACAATTGAACGCATGATCCCACCAGCACAGGAGTTTATGAACCTAACAACAGAAAAAAAGTTCTATCATATTACCATGAAATAATCAACCCAATTGGTTTTCAGTAAAAACTACCAACTTCACTAAAAATGGAGCTACCATATTACCCAGCAGTCCTATTTCAGGGAATATATCTGGATAAAAGCATAGTTCAAAATGATAGATGCACCCCAATGTTCACAGCAGCATTATTTACAATAGCCAATAGATCGAAGTAGTCTAAATGTCCTTTGACAGATGAATGGATAAAGTAGACGTGGTATTTACATACACAATGGCATATTAATCAGTCACTAAAAAGAATGAAATAATGCCATTTGCAGCAACAGGGATGAGCCTCGAGATTATCACACTAAGTAAAGCAAGCCAGAGAAAGAAACCTATCTTATGATATCACTTACATGCAGAATATTAAAAAATTATACAAGTGAACTTATTTATAAAACAAAAACAGAGAATGAACCTGTGGTTACCAGGGGGGAAGTGTGAAGTGATAGATTGGGAGTTAATATGTACATGGGATCGTAGGTACACGCCGCTATATTTAAAACAGATAACCAAGTAAGGACCTACCATAAGAAAAAGAAATTAAAAAAAAAGAAAAAGAAATTAAGCCAACTTCTTAAGTCTCTGAGAATTATATCATCCATTCTTGGAACACAGAAAGGCTGTGTCAAAATGTTGAGGTAAGGAAGGATGGCATTGTGAGAGAAAACACAAAACAGAAGTCTGTAGTCTATACTGAATACTGAAAAGCAGACGCACAGTCCCTTTAATTTCAGTTGTGCTTCTCCTTCAAGCTGTAGGTCATCCTCTAGTTCATTCATAAAGTCTTCATTGATATCCCCTGACTGTCCTCTTCTAGACTAGATGCAGGGACTGAGTGGCACTTGAAGACCATCTGCTCTAGAGGAGACAAGAGTATATGGCATTGAGGAGTGAAGCTGGAATGAAGAAAATCAAGCAGATAGTGGATTCCAGTTATTCTTAAGACAACTAAAAATTAAGTATTAGGCAAAAAGATGAACTGAAATATTAGCACAGAGCTAATAGATTTTTAAAAAAAGGTAAGAGAGTGCACAGAGTAGCTAGAACGTAGGAACTTTTTATGAGATACCTGTGGCCACCACTGTAATAGCTACAGTTTATTGTAATTCTGATACGTGCTAATACTTTTATATGAATTTTATATATGCTATTCTTAATCCTCATAGCAACCTTAAAAGAATGCTATTATTATCCAATTTTAAAAATACCGAAGCTATGATTTTAAAAAGAGAAATAAATTCTTCACATTTGGGTTAGAAACAAGGGACTATAAAATTGTAGTTCAGGATACCTTATTTCAGTGCTACCCCATGTTCTTTACAACACCAAGGTGATGCCGTGATTGCTGAATTATAGTGCTCTCAACTAAGGTCCTCTTCTTTGCTCAATTTGGCTAACTGCTTTGCAGAGATAGGTTTAAAACATCTCCTACAACTAGTGTATTTTAGGGTGAGGACTGCAAAACTTGGTATTTAATAGTAATTATTTCTATTTACTCTCACATTATGAACTCAGAAGTTTACACAAACATTAACTCATAAGCCATGAGCAAATGGGTGGTAAACAATATTGGCATTTATTATTTTTGATATTGGTATTTATTTTCATAGTGTAGTCTGTCTCCTTCTTTTATCATCCCCTAAACATAGCATCATATTCCTATTGGAAGAACCTCCTTTCATTGCTCAGAAACAACCTTATCTCAGTGCACAAGGACTTCCTATTGGGGATAAGATTATGAGTTTGAATAGCAATTAATTAAGGAAAAAAAGATGCTAGAGTAGTCCTTCCCCATTCATCACCACCCCACCACCCATATAGTTACTTCTTTTTCATCTTACATTTCCTCCTGTTTCCTCACTGCCTAGATTTCCACTCTCATCCATCGCTGGAAACCAGGGTGAACCCAGCGGTAACTAAATCACTGGACCCTCTCATCTCCATCTAATTCATTGGTTGCTGACTGACTGAAAGGCCAACTTCTTTTTAGACTATTTCTGTTAAGTTCATCAATGAATCATGCATCATCAAACAAATAGCCACTGGATCTGCTTAATAAAGAGACAACTGTTACCAAAGCAGAGCACTTGCACTTTTTCCTGGAGAAGTGGGTAGGAAGTTGCCCAAACCTTTCACAGCTGGGCAGGACTACCACTTGAGTGACCCAGTTTATCAGACTGTCTGAAATACTTTTTAGCTTGACCTTCCTCCCTCCCATAGGTGGACTGCCTCAGGCTCCTTCCCACTGACCACTCTTTATTTTCAGTTGAGCACCTTTCCCAGCCTTCTGGATTCTGAGGCTTCAAAGAACAAGATGGCATATGGAATAATAATAATAAAAAAAAAAACTATCTCAAGATATTGTAACTAAGTAACAAGATCAATTATTCATGCAATTTAAACAGAATAATTTACTTTCATTATTACTTCCATTACTATTATTATTTACTGACTTATTCAAATATTTTAAAATCAATGTGTGTGTGTGTGTGTGTGTGTGTGTGTTTTGTAACTTCAATCATATAAACCATTGACTCAAGTTATTCTGGGTGAGTAGAAATTACAAAAATTTTTAAATAGGCCCAATATACAAGAATTTGATTTTGAAATCCTATACTAGTTGAATTTCAAGCTCCTCTCAGGAACACATAGAAGGAGACAAAGGGCTCGTGATTTTTGAATATTTCAGTCACTCCTCACTGGATTATGTTAGCACTTTTTGTGCATATGGTAAGCTACATTCTGCCATGCCTGCAGTCATTCATGTTTTTAAAAAAATGATCATTTTTTTGATTATCCTTATACACTTAGCATGGTGGTGGGTACATCCATGGCACTCAGTAAAAATGTACTTTGAGATCTATTTTGAAATGTATGACATTCTAGTGGGCTGGTTAAATAAATACCAGCTTCTCTTACTTCTTACACTAGTAATAATAATATAATATATTTCATGGAACATTAACAGTAGAACTTTGTTTTGGGATAGCCTTTCTCAAATAGCAAATAATGGGCTATTTTAAAAGGCCCCAGACATTTATATTCAGTGCATCTGCTTCTTAATTGCCCTGAAAATCTCTCCCTCTCAGTCTAAGTGTTCTAAGCGGAATTTCCCGAAGTGTAAGCAAGAGTTCAAAACTGACCACAAAGAAGCCAAAGCGGAAGAAATTAAAAATGTGACTCCCTGCCATCCTGTGATGTTCTTATAGTAAAGGGGAAATACTGTGCTCTCTCCCTTAACTATTCTTTGGCTGATGGTTTTTCTTGGGAATACATTTTCTTAGAGAAATCCTAAGAACACATATTTCCTTGAAAGGATGTATGCTTTTGTTGGTATATGTTGACTTAGGAAGAAGATGAAAGAACTGTGGAAGACTAGAAAGACCGTGCAGTTAGTGCAGGGAAGCAGGGAGTAGGGAGGGATTTGTGTCTGCAAGTCCCTATTTTGGCTAAGTGCTAGCACATAATCTGGCTTTTATTATCTTAGGTGATATTATTGCCCATTTTATGGATGAGGAAATCACTTAAAGACTAATTAAATCACTTAAATGTACATTTTTTAAGCAAAAAGGTAGAACTTGAGGTTAACAGATTAAAACAGAACAGTCAGGCTTTTGAGAATGAGCATCTGTGTGGCTTCTCTTCATCAATCAACAGATAGATAACCTGGACTGGATTTCAGTGGGGCAGGCATGAGTGCTACACTCGGGCTTCATCTCCTTTAACTGATGTCCAGTTAACAAAGGATTAATACCATAAGCAGAGAGGCAGCTTCACATGTGACTGCCTCTAGAAAAGGAGGCACATAGCTTTCAATTAACACTCAAATGTTAATAGCAGTTATGGTACTATGCTTATCAAGCATGGGTCAAGCTGTTTACATATAATTTCTATCTGATCCACAATAACCTTAAAAAATATTATCATTTCCATTTTAAACATGAAGCACTGTGACTTAGAGAAAGTAGATAATTATCATATACTAGATGGAAAGGCCA
This sequence comes from Cervus canadensis, assembly GCF_019320065.1. Lineage (NCBI taxonomy): Eukaryota > Metazoa > Chordata > Mammalia > Artiodactyla > Cervidae > Cervus > Cervus canadensis. The sequence goes on from NC_057392.1 coordinate 85,844,042, forward strand.
GTATTTGACACCAAGTTACATCTAGTAGCAGTCGTTTATCAGCATCACTTATGAGATGAAAAGTAATTATTATCTGGGCATTAATTGGTTTTGGAGCCACCTAGCCCCACAAGGTTAGTATTTTTTGGTAATCTTACCCTATTTCCCTACTCTGAGCCCATGTGCTTTTCTAAGGTTGACTAGGTTTCCAGATGCACGAGGGGACTCAAATGGATCTGAATTGGTCAGCATGTCCCATTTTGTCCATAATAATGGGTTCATTATAGGCTTGTATGCAAATGATGGCTGATAAATCATGAGTTAGTATTCGGACTTCTGGGAAAGAGAAGTTTTCTCTATTTCCTGCAGACTTGATAGTAAGAGACTATGGATCTGGAGTGCAGTTATCTTGTGATGACCCAGATGAGTCTAAGGTTACCAGTGCCTATTTTCTGGTGTGTGAGAATGAAGAACAGAGTCAACTCTCATGAGTCTGAACAGAGAGAGGAATTCTGATGGTTATTTGCTCCTGAATCAAGCTGTACCAGAAGATATCATTACTAAAAGACTCTTGCAATTATGACACAATTTTTATTTGTCTCTTTATGGCAATGTAAGTTGTCTTCTGCTGCTTCCAAGTCAATGAATCCTGATATTTTAATTTTATTCAAAAATCACTGACTATAAAAGAAGTAACTGGTAAACAAGACAACACTAAAATTAACTTCTATATGTGAAAAGTCATCATAAACTGGACAAGTCTCAAACAGCAAAAACAATACATAAAATTGAAGGATTAGTATCTAGACTATATATGTAGAGAATTCTTATAAATCAAAAGATAATGAGAAACTAATGCATTTATTTTTACAGTAAAGTTGTATTATTTATGTAAAATTTCTAAGAAGAACACAAAAAATACAGAAAGAAGTTAAATGAAAAATGGTCTCTTTATCATCCTAGCTTCAGTCCCATTTGCCTACGAGATATTACATTTTTAACCTTTTTTTTTTTTCATTGTCTTGGCTGCTCTACCAGAATAAATACTGAAATATACAGTTTATATTATTAAAACTGTGTCATGGTGGGGGTATACAAATGAGGCAGGACCACCCAGCCTGGCTATTCCATACACAACAGTGGTCTCCAAACTTTTTGGTCCCTGGGACCAGGTTCAAAGAAGAAAATTTTTTTATGGACCTGGGCAGGGGTGGTTGAGATGATTCAAGTGTGTTAGATTTATTGTGCACTTTATTTCTATTATTATTACTACATCAGCTCCACCTGAGATCATCAGGCATCAGATCACAGAGGCGGGGGACCCCTGACAAACAGTACACAGCCCACAGCACATTCGCCTGCTAAGCCTGTTGACCTGGACATTGCAGGCTTTCCCTTCAGCTGCAGGCATCCTGAGTGCCCTGAGTGGCCTTTTCTTCTCAAGTCAATCTTCAATCTTTATGTGTGATCTTCAGAACTTTGTCCCAATGATGAGTGCACTAATTTCACCCCTTCCCATTTTCAGTGTTGCTACGGATTCAATGTCAGTGGTACACCTTTATTTTTTTACTTCCATGGAATCTAGTAAGAAAGGTAAATGAGTTTCTCCAGGCTTTCATCTGGAAGCTGTGGTAGGGAGAAGTTCTCAAATGATCCCTAAATGCCGGCCATGCGTGTACACACTCTTTCTCCCACTTATTTACTCAAACACTAATCAAGGTGTTAAGTGATTTTGCAAATATAAATAAAGTCCCAAATCAGCTAACTTTAAGATTGTCTGAATGAACCCGCTTGAATCACACCAACCCTTAAATCTGAGTCTATATGTTAGAGATGGAAGAGGGCAGCACTTTGAAGACTGGAAATGATTCTATCCATTATTACTGGCTTCAGGATGGAGGGAGCCATATGGCAAGGAATATAGGTGATCTCTAGGAGCTGAGAGGAGTCTCCAGCTTATAGCCAACAAGGAAACAGGGTCCTTAGTTCTATAATTGCAAGGAAATGAATTCTACAAACAACCTGATGAACTCGGAAACAGATTCTTCCTCAGAGCTTCCAGAGAGGAAGTCAGCCCAGTTGATCTTGATATCAGTTTTTGAGCTTTTAACAGAAAACCGAGCCATGGCATGCTTAGGTTTCTGACCTACAGAAGTGTAAGCTAATATATGGCTGCTGTTTTAAGTCACTTTGTGGCAATTTTTTAAGCAGCAATAAAAAATGAATTTAAAGTCCAACTTAAATACTAACCTCAGAAATTTAAAAGCTCCGTAAATGTTTCTGAAAGGCCTCCAAGTTTTAAGTTCTGGATAATGCATTTTACTACCTTTTGTTTATGCTTGTATCCTGAAAGCAATTCTCCTTTGGAAGGTTTTTTTAGTGAGGAAGCACTGTGGGACTAAATTGTGGGAATCACTATCTTGGTTCACAAAGAGAAATTTGGTAGTAATCTTAGAAGCCCTGAAGGTTGAGAAAAGCTGAGAGTACTGCCTTGATGGTGAATTTTACGTCAGGTCAAGTTTTAGTCATTTATTGGGGCTTCCCTGGTGGCTCAGATGGTAAAGAATCTGCCAGCAATGCAGGAGACCTGAGTTTGATTCCTGGGTGAGGAAGATCTCCTGGAGTAGAGAATGGCTACCAACTGCAGTACTCTTGCCTGGAGAACTCCATGGACAGAGGAGCCTGGTGGGCTACAGTCCATGGGTTCACATAGAGTTGGACACAACTGAGCAACTAACACACACAGTTGTTCAATAAGCATGTGTGGGCACCAATGATACTCCAATGCTATAGTCTATTGGATGAAACTCATGTAAACAAAATATCTAAGCACAATGCAGTGAATGCTATGATACCTTTCTACTCAAAGTGTGATGCACTTGGGAATATCATTAAAGTGTTGAATCTTAGATCTCACACCAAACCTACTAAATCAGAATCTGCATTTTGACAAGACACTCAAGTGATTTGTAAGTACATTTAAGTTTGAAGAGCACTTTCAATAACACTCTACAGTGGAAATAAAAAGAGTACAGGTGATAGAGAGGTTGACTAATTCTGCCTGGAAGGTCTCGTTCCTGATCTTACAGGAAATACTTTCAGCTTTCCACTGTTCAGCACGATATTAGCAATGGGGTCTTCCCTGGTGGCCCAGATGGTAACAAATCTGCCTGGAATGCAGGAGACTGGGGTTTGAGCCCCTGGAGAAGGGAATGGCAACCCACTCCAGTATTCTTGCCTGGAGAATTCCATGGACAGAGGAGTCTGGAGAGCTACAGTCCATGGGGTTGCAAAGAGTCAGACACGACTGAGTGACTAACATACACTTTTGCCATATATGGCTTTTAGGATGTTCAGGTAGGTTCCTTGTTATGGAGAGCTTTTGTCATAAATGGATGTTAGATTTTATCAAAAGCTTCTTCGAATCTATGGAGATAATCATATGGTTTTTATTCTTTGTTAATGTGCTGTGTTATATTGATTGATTTGTGGATATTGAAAAATCCTTGCATTCCTGGGAAAAATACTACTTGATCACGCTGTATGATCCTTTTAATGTATTGTTGGATTAGGTCTGCTTGTATTTTGTGGAGGATTTTTGTGCCTATACTTATCAGTGATATCAGCCTATAAGTTTCTTCCTTTGTAGTTTCTTCATTTGGTTTTGGTACCAGCGTGATGGTGGCCTCATAGAATGAGTTTGGAAGTATTCCTTCCTCTGCAATTTTTTGAAATAGTTTCAGAAGAATAGGTGTTAACTCTTCTCTAATGTTGGATAGAATTTACCTGTGAAGCCATGTGGTCCCAGACTTTTGCTTGTTGGGAGTTTTTAAATGACAGATTCAGTTTCAGTACTTGTAATTGGTTTGATCATATTTTCTATTTCTTTCTGCTTCCAACTTGGGAAATTGTACCTTGCTAAGAATTTATCCATTTCTTGGAAAGAGGGTTGATCATTTTATTGGCATACAGTAGCTTGTAGTTATCTCTTATGGTCCTTTGTATTTCTGTGGTGTCAGTTGTAACTTCTCCTTTATCATTTATAATTTTATTGATTTGGACCCTCTTTTTTCCTTGATGAATCTGGCTAAAGGTGTATCAATTTTGCTTACTTTTTAAAGAACCAGCTTTTGGTTTTGTTCATTTTGTTTTCTTCATCTCCATTGATTTCTGCTCTGATCTTTGTGATTTCTTTCCTTCTACCAACTTTGGCTTTTGTTTGTTCTTTTTACTCTGATTGCTTTAGGTATAAGTTTAGGCTGCTTAATTGAGATTTTTCTTGTGTCCTGAGGTAGGATTTTACTGCGATAAACTTCTTTCCCTCTCAGAACTGCTTTTGCTGTGTACCATAGGTTTTGGATCATCATGCTTTCATTTTTTATTTGTCTCTAGGTATAAATGATACACTGTTCGTGAGACTATAAATTGGTATAGCCATTATGGAGAACAGCATGGAGGTTCCTTAAAAAATTGAAACTAGAACTACCATATGATCCTGCAATTCCACTCCTGGGCATATATCTAGAGAATACCATAGTTTGAAAAGGTACATGTTAACCCAATGTCTACTGAAGTACTATTAACAGCAGCTAAGACGTGAGGTTCACGGGGTCACAAAGAGGCGGACACGACTGAGCGACTGGCCTGACTGGAGACGTGGAAGCAACCTAGATGTCCAGCAACAGATGAGCAGATAAATACACTGAGTATATACACTGAAATGTTACTCAGCCGTGAAAACGAATGGAGATAATGTATTTGTAGTAACATGGATGGACCTAGAGATTATCATGCTAAGTGAAGTAAGCCAGACAAAGACAGATATCATATGATACTGCTTACACATGGAATACTAAAAAAGTGATACAAATGAACCTCTATACAAAACAGAAAGAGACCCACAGACATAGAAAACACACTCAAGGTTACCAAAGGGAAAAGGGGGAGGGAAGGCACAAACAAGGAGTTGGGAATTAACATATACATACTGCTGTATATAAAATAGAGCCTGGGTACCTCAGCTGGTAGAGCATCAGACGTTTAATCTGAGGGCCCAGGGTGCAAGTCCCTGTCTAGACAACAAAAATAAATAACTAAACAAATGTGTTCTAACCACCATAATGGTCACTGAATTTAAAATACCTAGCCAACAATATATATTATATATAACTGAATCACTTTGTTGTACATCTGAACTTAACACAACATTGTAAATCAACAATACTTCAAAAAATTTTAAATAGAATTAAAAACTCAGTTGAAGTAAAAAAAAAAAATAATAAGACAAATATCCCAAGAAATTACTATAATAAATTGAAATGTACTGAGGCAAAAAGATTAAATTCAGCTTCAGTCATATTTTAAAGATAATATGAAATATAGTATAAGGAAGAGATATTTACTATTTCTTAGAAATTTGAGTGGTATTATTGATTGCTAATAGGTTAATAACTTTTACCAGTGTATTGTCAACTTTATTCATACCAAAAATATTTCTTATAATATCTCTATTGTTCTAACCATCATACAACACATTTTATTGATTACATTCTTCAAATATTTCACCTAACCTTCAGGCTGAGAAATTACTTTGAATTATCCTAAAAAAAGTGAAGAGAAATTTATAGAGTGAAGAGATGAAAGGGTAAGATAGATAATGTAGGTGAGTAGTGATGGGATAGATGATCAGAAAATTAAATCAGGTAAATTAAGTCTTGGGCATTATTTCAATATGACAAATGGATCAACGTGAGTAGTCTACACATCACTTCTTTTCCAAAAATTATCAGGGAGTTATTGAGACAAAAACCTAGTGGAGTAAATACCTATGGAATCTGAACCATAAAATTAACTAGATGGTTATTAATTGCTGCTTCTATTGTACCTAACTCAATCTTTCTAGCACTACTCAGTTAAATCAAACCTAATTATAGATACATGAAAATATAATCAACTTAGAATACCACTAATCTGAAAGATTACTTTTCTACATCTGGGATAATCATAAATTTCTTAAAAAAAGATGTTGAATTTTCTTTTGTACTCTAAATTTCTATGTTCCATACAAAAGGCATGTCTTAAATAAATGCTTGTTGATTAAAGAGTAAATAACAAAATAATATGGAAAATTTTTAGAGATGATGGTTTTAGCCTCTAAATATGTATTTGGACCCCAAATCTTTACATCCTGACCTGCCCTTGAATTCACATCTGCTAACCTATGAAATCAAGACTTAAGTTTCTGATAGTTCACAGTAATCATCTAAAACTCATCTGTTTTTTCCCCCTCAATCATTCTCACATTAATGAAGCTCACTCTTAGAGGTTCTTGAATTGTTCTACTGGCTCTGTTATGACCAAAACACCCTCCTTCAAGTGGTCTCCAGAAACTAAACTTCTCATCCTGATTTGCCAACTGATACCCCATTCAACCTACTAGCTTTACGTGGGAGGAGGATGGCTTGATTCTGGCAAACTCTTTGAGCAAATCAGCTCTAATTTTCCTATCAATGTTAATTTTAAAGGAACATCATTAATCTTTAAGAGTCCAAGTCTGTAGGAGAAAAATATAATGGGTAAATCTCTCCTCCCCTTTCTACATGCCTCCAGATACGTGGATATTGTTAGATAAAAGCTGTAAAAAAAAATTTCCTTTCTTAGCCCTGCTTGTCTTAGTCTCATTGCCTATGGTCCTGACCTATAGAACTGGTTTACCTTTCCATATTTTCCCAGCAGCTGCAATATCAAATGCTATGCTTTCTGTTTTACTTCATTTTATGGAAAATTAATATAGTAGAAATGTGAAAACTGAAGATTTCTTCTGAATGGATGGGAATGAGTTCTACCGGTATAGAGACAGTCGATCTATTATGGTGGTTTCCTGCAATATGTAATCTATAGTTCTGATACTTCACCGCATTTGATTTTGATCAATGATTAAATTAGAAGTGTAGTAACATGGAGTAAACTATCTCTCTGAGAAAAAATACTTTATTTCATCATGTTATTTAAACCTGGGAATTAACTGTTGTTCAAACCAGTAAAACAGATAATTATATAGTAACATTTTTCACTTCAGTTCAGTTCAGTTACTCAGTTGTGTTCGACTCTTTTCAACCTCATGGACTGCAGCACGCCAGGTTTCCTTGTCTATCACCAACTTCTGAAGCTTACTCAAACTTATGTCCATCGAGTTAGTGATGCCATCCAACCATCTCATCCTCTGTCAGCCCCTTCTCCTCCCACCTTAAATCTTTCTCAGTATCAGGGTCTTTTCCAATGAGTCAGTTCTTCGCATCAGGTGGCCAAAGTATTGGATTTTCATCTTCAGTATTAGTCCTTCCAATGAATATTCAGGACTGATTTCCTTTAGGATTGACTGATTGGATCTCCTCGCAGTCCAAGGGACTCTCAAGAGTCTTCTCCAACACCACAATTCAAAAGCATGAATTCTTCAGTGCTCATCTTTCTTTATAACCAACTCTTATATCCATACATGACTGCTGGAAAAGCCATAGCTTTGACTAGATGGACCTTGTTGGCAAAGTAATGCCTGTGCTTTTTAATACGCTGTCTAGGTTGGTCAGAGCTTTTCTTCCAAGGAGTAAGCATCTTTTAATTTCATGGCTGCAGTCACCATCTGCAGTGATTTTGGAGCCCCCCAAAATAAAGTCTCTCACTGTTTCCATTGTTTCCCCATCTATTTGCCATGAAGTGATGGGACCAGATGCCATGATTTTCATTTTCTTAATGTTGAATTTTAAGCCAACTTTTTCACTCTCCTCTTTCACTTTCATCAAGAGCCTCTTTAGTTCTTCTTTACTTTCTGCCATAGAGGTGGTGTCATCTGCGTATCTGAGGTTACTGATATTTCTCCTGGCAATCTTGACTCCAGTTTGTGCTTCCTCCAGCCCAGCGTTTCTCATGATGTACTCTGCATATAAGTTAAATAAGTAGGGTAACAAGACACAGCCTTGATGTACTCCTTTCCCGATTTGGAACCAGTCTGTTGTTCCATGTCCAGTTCTAACTGTTGCTTCTTGATCTGCATACAGATTTCTCAGGAGGCAAGTCAGGTGGTCTGGAAGTCCCATCTCTTTCAGAATTTTCCACAGTTTGTGGTGATCCACACCATCAAAGGCTTTGGCATAGTCAATAAAGCAGAAGTAGATGTTTTCCTGGAACTCTCCTGCTTTTTTGATAATCCAACAGATGTTGGCAATTTGATTTCTGGTTCCTCTGTCTTTTCTCAACCAGCTTGAAGATCTGGAAGTTCATGATTCACGAACTGTTGAAGCCTGGCTTGGAGAATTTCAAGTGCTACTTTACTAGCATGAGATGAGTGGAATTGTGCAGTAGTTAGAACATTCTTTGGCATTGCCTTTATTTGGGTTTGGAATGAAAACTGATCTTTTCCATTCTTGTGGCCACTGCTGAGTTTTCCAAATTTGCTGGCATACTGAATGCAGCACTTTGACAGCATCATCTTTTAGAATTTGAAATAGCTCAATTGGTATTCCATCACCTCCACTAGCTTCATTCATAGTGATGCTTCCTAAGCATCACTTGACTTCGCATTCCAGGATGTCTGGCTCTAGGTGAGTGATCACACCATCATGGTTATCTGGGTCATGGAGATCTTTTCTGTACAGTTCTTCTGTGTATTGTTTCCATCTCTTCTTAATATCTTCTGCTTCTGATAGGTCCATACCATTTCTGTCCTTTATTGAGCCCATCTTTGCATGCAGTTTCCTTGGTATCTCTAATTTTCTTGAAGAGATTTCTAGTCTTTCCCATTCTATTGTTTTCCTCTATTTCTTTGCATTTAACACTAAGGAAGGTTTTCTTATCTCTCCTTGCTTTTCTTTGGAACTCTGCATTCAAATGGGAATAATTTTCCTTTTCTCCTTTGCCTTTAGCTTCTCTTCTTTTTTCAGCTCTTTGTAAGGCCTCCTCAGACAACCATTTTGCCTTTTTGCATGTTTTTTTCTTGGGGATGGTCTTATTCACTGCCTCCTGTATAATGTCATGAACCTCCATCCATAGTTCTTCAGGCGCTCTGTCTATCAGATTTAATCCCTTGAATCTGTTTGTCACTTCCTCTGTATAATTGTAAGGGATTTGATTTAGTTCATACCTGAATGACCTAGTGGATTTCCCTACTTTATTCAACTTAAGTCTGAATTTTGCAATAAGTAGTTCATGATCTGTGCCACGGTCTGCTCCCAGTCTTGTTTTTGCTGACTCTATAGAGCTCTCCGTCTTTGGCTGCAAAGAATATAATCAATCTGATTTTGGTATTGACCATCTATCTGTTGATGTTCATGTGTAGTGTCTTTTCTTGTGTTGTTGGAAGAGGGTGTTGCTATGACCAGTGTGTTCTCTTGGCAAAACTCTGTCATCCTTTGACCTGCATCATTTTGTACTCCAAGACTAAGTTTGCCTGTTTCTCCAGGTATCTCTTGACTTCCTGTTTTTGCATTCCAGTCCCCTATAATGAAAAGGACATCTTTTTTGGGTGTTAGTTCTAGAAGGTCTTCTAGGTCTTGATAGAACCATTCAACTTCAGCTTCTTCAGTGTTACTGGTTGGGGCATAGGCTTGGATTACTGTGATATTGAATGGTTTGCCTTGGAAATGAACAGAGATCATTCTGTCATTTTTGAGATTGCATTTAAGTACTGTTTTTTGGACTGTTTACTTGACTACGAGGGCTACTCCATTTCTTCTAAGGCATCTTGCCCACAGTAGTAGATATAATGGTCATTTGAGTTAAATTCACCCATTATTGTCTATTTTAGTGCACTGATTCCTGAAATGTCTATGTTCACTCTTGCCATCTCCTGTTTGACCACTTTCAATTTATCTTGATTCATGGACCTAACATTCCAGGTTCTTATGCAATATTGTTCTTTACACCATCAGACTTTACTTCCATCACTAGTCACATCCACAACTGGGTGTTGTTTTTGCTTTGGCTCTGTGTGTTCATTCTTTCTATAGTTATTTCTCCAGGGTTCTCCAGTAGCATACTGGGCACCTACCAACCTGGGTAGTTCATCTTTCAGTGTCCTATCTTTTTGCCTTTGCTTACTGCTCATGGTATAGTATTCAGTAATATTTTAGAGTATGATGTTATTCTTCCCCATCCATACCTCCAAGTTTTAATTCGGGATCCAGTTACCTTTGGGTTTCACATTAGTGAGTCATAATCTTAACACAAAAGGTTTCTAGCACAATTAAAAGTCAAATTCTATTTAATTTCAATATAAACAAAAGGCTATATTACATTATAAAGTCAACTTAATCTTATATTAATGTTGACTGAGTTTTTGTATCTTTTGTTTTACATATTTGGGCTCTTATCATTCTGAAAGAAATAGTTTTGTTGTGAGATGATACTGAAGGTAAGAATATAATGCCTCATGATTTCCCAGTAGAAATTTAGTGTGGGAACTTGTAGTAATAAAAATAAGATTGCTATGCATTTTAATTATTATTTTTTCATATAGTAAATTAAAATGATGTTTCTCTCTTAAGTAATAGGAATACAATCTCTGTAATGAAAGTTTGGAACATTCCCTTAATAAATACAAACAGCATACTAATTTCTTACCCTTTCTCAATATTAAAAAGTATTTATTAGTCATATTTTATAATATTATCCAGAAAGATACAATTTAGAAAGAAAAACAATAATTTCAGAGGAAAATTCTACCTATTAAATAGTTCACAAAAATATGTACTATGTTTTTTTTTCCCCTGTAAACTGCTATCTTGACCTACAGTATCCTTACCTCATAACCCAACTATTTACAGATTGAGTTTATAAAAGAGATGTATTTTTTTTTAAGAACTTTGAGATGACTTAGTTCAAGACAAAAAGCAACTGAAAGAACATTTTCTTAATTTCTGGTAATTTTTATGATTAGTAGTTGTTTGGGCAAAGGATTCATTTATCAAATCTGACTACTTTTGTTAGTTTAATCAAAACAAAGGAATTCATGAGGTATTCTATATTTTAAACCATATGTTTGACATTTAGAGAAGGGTTAACACCTATCATTCTGAAACGATTTCAAAAAATTGCAGAGTAGGAAACACTTCCAAACTCATTGTATGAGGCCATTATCACTCTGATACAAAACCAGACAAAGATACCACAATAAAAGAAATTTACAGGCCTGTATTACTGAACATGGACACATAAATCTTCAACAAAATACCAGCAAACTAAATCCAACAATATATTAAAAGGATCATGTACCATGATCAAGCGGCATTTATCCCAGGAATGCAAAGATTTTCCAGTATCCACAAATCAATCAGTGTGGATAATATTGATACACTACATTAATAAACTGAAGAATAAAAACCATATGATCATCTCAATAGTTTCAGAGAAAACTCTTGATAAAATTCAACATCCATTTATTATAAAAACTCTCCAGAAAGTGGGCATAGAGGGAACCTACCTCAACATAATAAAGATCATATATGAAAGACCTACAGCTAATATCATACTGAATGATGAAAAGTCAAAAGTGTTTCCTCGAAGATCAGGAACAAAGACGAGGATGACTACTCTCTCCACATTTAATGAACATAGTTTTGGAAGTCCTAGCCATGGACTAAATAAAATAAATAAAAAATAAATAAAAATAAATAAAAAGAATCCAAACTGAACAAGAGGAATTAAAACTGTCACTGCTTGCAGATGACTTGATACCATACAAAGAAAATACTCAAGATGCTACCAGAAAACTACTAGAGCTCTGCAATGCATTCAGTAAAGTCAGAGAATACAAAATTGATACACAAAAATCTGTTGCATTTCTGTACCCTAATGACAAAAGATCAGGAAAAGAAATTAAGAAAAAAATCCCACTTACCATTGAATCAAAAAGAATAAAGTACCTAGGAAAATACTTCTACCTAAGGAGGCAAAAGACCTGTACTCCAAAACCTATAAAATGTTGATGAAATAAATTAAAGATGACACAAATAGATGGAAATATATGCCATGTTCTTAGGCTGGAAGAATCAATATCATTAAAATGACTATAATGCATAAGGTAATCTACAGATTCAATGCAATCCCTATCAAATTACCAATGGTATTTTTGCAGATATAAAGCAAAAACCTTAAAATAAGTGTGGAGACACAGAAGACTGAATAGGCAAAGCAATCTTGAGAAAGAAAAATGGAGGAGGGATCAGGTTCCCTGATTTCAGACTATACTATAAAGCTATAGTATCAAAAAAGCATGGTGCTGGCACATAAACAGAAAACAAAGATGAGTGGCACAGCAAAGAAAGCCCCAAATTAAACCCACGCACCTGTGGTCAATTAATCTACAACAGAGGAGGCAAGAATACATAAAGGGGAAAAGACTGACCCTTCAATAATTGTGTTGGGAAAACTAGACAGCCAAGGCAAAAGAATGAAATTAGAACATTCTGTAACATCGTTACATAAAAATAAACTCAAAATGGGTTAGAGACCAAAATCTAAGACCAGATACTACAAAACCCTTAGAAGAAAATATAAACAGAACTCTCTTTGACATAAATTGCAGCAATACCTATTTGGATCCACCTCCTAGGGTAATGGAAACAAACCCCAAATTAAATAAATGGAACCAATGGGGTGGAGAGGGAGGTGGGAGGGGGGATCGGGATGGGGAATATGTGTAAATCTATGGCTGATTCATATCAATGTATGACAAAACCCACTGAAAAAAAAATAAAGGAAAAAAAAAAGTGAATTTCTAGGTCAACTCCAAAAAAAAAAAAATAAAATAAAATAAAAAAATAAAAAAATAAATGGAACCTAATTAAACCCAAAGCTTCTGCATGGCAAGGAAAACCATAAATAAAACCAAAAAAGCAACCCACAGAATTGGAGAAAGTATTTGCAAATGATACAATCAACAAGGAATTAATGTCCAAAATTTACGGACAACTCATGTAGCTCAATATAAAACAAAATAAAACAATAACCCAATCAAATAATAGGCAAAGATCTAAACAGACATTTCTCCAAAGAAGACATACAGATGGCCAAAGATACATGAAAACATGCTCACCATCACTAATTATTAGAGAAATGCAAATAAAATCTACAATGAGGTATCACCTCACACTGGTCAGAATGCGCATCATCAAAAAGTTTACAAACAATAAATGCTGGGAGAGAGTATGGAAAAAAGAACACTCTTCCAAAGTTTGTGAGAATATAAATTGGTACCACCACAATGGAGAACAGTACGGTGATTCCTTAAAAAAAAAACAAAAAAACTAGAAATAGAGCTACTATATGACCCTGCAATCCAACTCCTGGGCATATGTCTGGAGAAAACCGTAATTTGAAAAGATACATGCACCCCAAGTTCATTGCTGCACTATTTATGCTAGCCAAGACAAGGAAGCATTCTTGTCCATGGATAGATGAAGGGATAAAGAAGATCTGGTACATGTATACAATGGAGTACTCAGCCATTAAAAAGAATGGAATAATGCCATTTGCAGCAACATGGAGTGACCTAGAGATTATCATACTAAGTGAAGCAAATCAGACAGAGAAAGAGAAATATCATATGATATCACTTAAATGTGGAATCCAAAATGTGAAACAAATGAACTTATTTACAAAGCAGAAATGTATTTTCAGACTTAGAAAACTAATTTATGGAGAAAGGTGGAGGGGAATAAATTAGGAAGTTGATATTAGCATGTCAAAAGCTATGTAATATAATGTATAATATATAAGTATAATATAATGCAAATATATATGAAATATATATATATGAAATATATATATAATGTAAATGTAAATATAATATAATGTATATTAGCATATACATATTACTATATCTAAAACAGATAATCAAAAAAGACCTATTATACAGCACAGGGAACTCTATTCAAAACTCTCTAATAACCTATATGGGAAAAGAAACTGAAAAAGAATAGATATATGTATATGTAAGTGACTTAGTACAGCACAGCACATAACTGAATCATTTGCTCTATAGCTGACACTAACACAACATTGTAAATCAATTATACTCCAATATAAAATAAAAATCTGAAACAGGAATATACACCCTAAAACATAAATCACTTGTTTGAACATCACACATTTTAAAAGTACTTATGAATATAAAATAGGAAAATAAAACAATCATAAATATTTGATAACAAGAAATAGAATTATATTTTTCAAATGACAAGATTAAATACTTATGAAACTGAGGGACACTAGTAAAAACAATGTATAGAGTGAATTTTAAAGCTTTGTTATTAGAGTCAAGCACATGTACTTTTATTATGTTCTTTCAATGAACTTTCCCTTTTGTTATTGTTCAGTCGCTAAGTCACCTCCAACTCTTTGAGACTCCTTAGACTGTAGCACAGCAGGCTCCTCTGTCCTCCACTATCTCCCGGAGTTTGCTCAGATTCATGTCCATTGAATCAGTGATGCTCTCTAACCATCTCATCCTCTGCTGTCCCCTTCTCCTTTTGCCTTCAATCTTTCCCAGCATCAGGGTCTTTTCCAATGAGTCGGCTCTTCACATTAGGTGACTGAAGTACTGGAGCTTCAGCTTCAGCATTAGACCTTCCAATGAATATTCAGGGTTGATTTCCTTTAAGATTGACAGGTTTGATCTCCATGCAGTCCAAGGGACTCTCATGAATCTTCTCTGGCACCACAATTTGAAAGCAACAGCTCTTCAGTACTCATTTACCATTATGAAACACTGCTCTGTATTTCTAGTAATATTCAAGGTAACTAGCAATGTGGTGTTCAGTGTCCTAAATTTATCTGATACTAAGAAATTTGCACTTGCTTTATTATCATTAGTGTTAGTAACCTATATCTTACTCATACTTTTATGTCTATTCCATTTGTAACTTTGTATTAAACTATGTTTCTTATGGACAATATATAGCTTAGTCTTGGTTGGTTTGTCTATTCTCTCAGTCTCTGCCTTTTAATTATAATATTTATAATACTTATGTTTAATGCTATCAACATTATTGAATTTAAACTTTTCATCATGCTGTTTTCTCTTTTTCCATCTGATCTTTATTACTATATATTTTTTTTCTTGCCTTCTTTTGCATTAGTTGAGGATTTTGTCTGCACTCTTGACTTATTATTCATAACTTTTATTAATTGATTGCTCTATGGCTTATAATATGAATATCTAAGTTATAGCTTTTTAAAAATAATATTATTCTATTAATATTTTGTATATTATGTAAGAACTATTCAACAATATACTTTTCTTCTCCCTCCTATTTCTACTTATAAGTCTCATAACATATTATTATTATTGCTTTAAGCAATTATTTATTTACGTAAAACTTTTCACTGAGATAAAATTCATGTAACCTAAAATGCATCATTTTAAAGTATATGACTCAGTGACTTTTAGTAAATTTACAATGTTGTGCAACCACTGTCATATCTATTTCCAGAATATTTTCATTATCCCCAAATAACCCTGTACCTGTTAGCAGTCACTCCCAGTTCCCTTACCCTGTCACATGGAAACCACTAATCTTTCTGTCTCTATAGATTTGCCTATTCTGGGTATTTTGTATAATTGGAATCATGTAATATTTAGCTTTTTTGTGTTTGGTTTCTTGCAATATATGATGTTTCCAAAGCTCATCCATATTGTAGCATGTATCAAGTCCATTCTTTTTGAGTGTGATTCCATTGTATGTAGTCCTATAGATATCCTATTTATCTGTTATATTCTAGTGGACATGAGTTGTTTTTAACTTTTATTCCTTTTTGTCACTGAATAATATTTCGTTGCATGTATATACCACATTTTAAAATCTACCAGTTGTTGGGAATTTGGGTTGTTTCCACTTTTGTGTATTTATGAATAATTTTGCTATGAATATACACATATATATATACACACACATATATATATTTATGTATGTATGTGTGAACATATGCTTTCACTTTGCTTGGATATGTACCTAGAAGTGGAATTTTGAAGTAATGTGGTAAGCTCTATGATGAACTATGAAACCATCGTCTACATTCGCTACACCATTTTACCATCTCCAACAGCAATGAATAATGGTTTCAATTTCTCCACACTCTTACCAACAATTGATTTCCTTTTTAATTTTATGATTATGGCCATCCTAATGAGTATAAAATGGTATTTCATTATTGTTTTGATTTGCATTTCCCTAATGACTAATGATGTTGAGTATATTTTCGTGTGATTATTGGCCATTTTCCTATCTTCTTTGGAGAACTGTCTATTCTCCAAAAGTCTATTTTGCTTATTTTAAAATTGGGTTCTTTTTTTTTATTGTTGAGTTTTAATAGCTTTTTCAAAAAAATACTTAAGATACTAGAGTCACTGTATATATTATTTACAAATTTTTTTCCTATTGTATAGGTTATGGTTTCACTTTCTTCATAGTGCCTTTTGATGCATAAAAGTTAATTTTGATAAAGTCTAATCAATCATTTATTTTTTAAAAAATTAAATAATGAGGAAAAACATTATACATTTACCTACATATTAACCATTCTAGTTCTATTCATTTCTATAAGTAGAATTGAAATTCTATATAACATTTTCTTCCAGCTTCAAGATTTTCCCTAGTATATTTATTGTGCATATCTGTTGGTGACAAAGCCCTTCAAATTTTGTTTAGTAGAGGGAGGTGAGATAGTTAGCTTTGCTTTTTAATATCTCTGTACTGTATTGTTTCATTTTATAACAAGCATGTTTTAATATTATCAAACAAAAATTTTAAAAGAGAAAACCATATTCAACTTCAACAAGGGTTAAATTTGCTCTTTAAGGCAATTTTGCCCTTAAATTAGCATGTTACTCATTGCAAAGAAAATAACAAAATTTTTTGTTTGCTCTTAAGTTTTACCAGATTGGAGTTTCTGTCCTGCTATTTCTTTTAAACCCACTTATTGAATATATTCTGAATAAGAAATCCACTGAGACATTTCTTAGATGGACAAATAGAGTCAAAATGAGGAAAAACCACTCAAAGAAATTTAGGTCTATCAGGTCTATGATTATGACTATTTGTATGGAAAGGTTTCAAAATAGCACATATTTTCTAACTTAATTTCTTTATTATCAAATTTTCTTACATTTATTCAATGGGAATAATACAAAGTATGGAATGATGTTGATAATATAAAGTTGTTTTTGGTTCACAATTGTGTAACTTCGAGTAAGAGAAATTCTACAGGGAAAAATGTTGAAAGCAGTATAAAAATATTGTAGGCTTCCCCCCAGACACTTGAGAATTATTCATGATGCTATTTAACTTCATTAGCATATCACAGGCACTTTCTATATCCAGTCTGGAGGAAGAAGTAGAAATGTAATTCAGTATTTATCATTTGAGTGATTTACAGTCTTAAGTAAACAACTGTTATTTCATAAACTGAGTTACATTCTGACAGATTGAGGTTTCCTACAGGTAATGAAAAAGAACTAAATTTTTAAAGTGTTTTTGATCTATATAGATAACTCAGCCATACACTATGATTTATAGGAGGGAATGGTATTTATTGTGATTTGAGGACATGTTTTTATCCATTCTCTATAGCAACTGGATGACTAATTCTGTGAATGTGTGTCTTACTTATAGTGTAGCTGCAATGGACATTATATCAGAATCCATAATTTTGAGTTCTAGATATATTATTATTAACTAGTGGGATGAGATTGAGTAAGTCATTTAAAAATTTCCAAATCTGAGATTACTCACATTTAAAATGAGAGCACAGTTATGACTCTACCCATCACACAAGACTGATGAGAAATCAAAATAATGTTTATAAAAGCACTTTGTAAACTATAATATTCCACACAAATGTATCATTATCATCTTAATCATCATTGTACCATCTTCATCCATTACTTTAAAAAAAATCTACCTTCTCTTAGAAGAGACTGTATTTTATGTATAAACAAGAAATTCCATATTCCTATCCCCTTCCATAAAAAATGAAAGAGAAAAAAAATGGAGGAAAGTCTGGTTTAATATTTTAAACATGGAACAATATAGCTTATGTGTGGAATCTAAAGAAAAAATGATACAAATGGACTTATTTACAAAAGTGAAGCAGACTCACAGACTTAGAAAATGAACTATGGTCACCAAAGGGGAAGGTGGAGGGAAGGGATATAGATTGGAACTTTGGGGTTGACATGTACATACTGCTATATTTAAAATAGATAACCATCAAGGACCTAATGTAACAAAAGTAAAAAATAAAATAATTTAATTAATAGATTAGGGCATTTGTGTTTTCCATAAAAAGGATAATACTGACTTAAGAACTCAGTTTCCCCTTAATGTCTTCACTACCGCCTAGCTCAAACTGTTGTCTTGCAAGCATTGTCCAGGAGGCATATCTTATCGCCTCACCTCTGGTCTCTGCACTCCCCAGTCTGTTCTCCATTCTACCACAAGATTTGCCTTAATAAATGTGATCAGATTATTCATTAATTTGTTGGCATTTAAATCCAAACTTTTAAATTGAAACATGGTTGATATACAATATTATGTTGCTTTCAGATGTACTACATAATTTATATTTGCATATTATGAAATGATTACCACTATTAATTTAGTAACCCTATGTCCCTATACAAAGTTATTAAAATTTATTCCTAATGCTATGTATTACATTCCTGTGGCTTATTTATTTTGTAACAGGAGGTTTGTATCTCTTAATACCCTTAACCTATTCCCCTCTTTTTCCTTGACTCCTCCTCTCTGGCAACCATCCATTGGTTCTCTGCATCTATGAAACTGTTTCCTTTTCTTTGTTTGAATTTTTATATTCCACATATAAGTAATATTATATGGTATTTGTTTTTCTCTGTCTGACTTGTTTCACTTAGCACAATACCCTCTAAAGCCGTTTATGATGTCATAAATGTCAAGATTTATTTTTGCTGGCTGACTAATATTCCATTATGCATATACCACATCTTATTTATCTATTGGTGGTTATTTAGCTTGCTTCCATGTCTTGGATATTGTAAATAGTGCTACAAGGAACATAAGGTGGCATAGGGATGCATATATCTTTTTGAATTAGTGTTTTTGTTTCCTTTGGATAAAAATCCAGAAGCGGATTTGATGGATAGTATGCAACCCACCCCAATACTCTTGCCTAAAAAATTCCATGGATGGAGGAACCTGGCGGGCTACAGTCCATGGGGTCACAAAGAGTCGGACATGACTGAGCGACTTCACTTATGGTCATTCCAGTTTTTATTTGTAAAGGAATCCTATTTTACATAGTGGCTACCCCAATTTATTACTCCAGTATTATTCCAATATTAATATTCATTCCAGTTCTGTGAAAAATTCCATTGATACTTTGATAAGGATTTCACTGAATCTGTAGGTTGCCTTGAATGGTATGGTCATTTTAACAATATTAATTCTTCCATTGATGAGTGCAGTATATTTTTCAATTCATTTGTGTTGTCTTCACTTTCTTTCATTATTGTCTTATAGCTTTATGAGTACAGGACTTTTACCACCTAGATTAGACCTAAGCATTTTATTCTTTTTGATGAAACTGTGTATCAAATTGTTTTCCTAATTTCTCTTTTAGATAGTTCATTGTTAGTATATAAAAATGCAGCAGATTTTTGTATATTAATTTTTTATCCTGTTATCTTTTGTATCTCGATTCTTTTATTTGTTATAATAATTTTTTCATGGCATCTTTAGAACTTTCTATATATAATGTCATGTCATCTGCAGCAACAATTTTACTTCTTTACTTCCAATTTGAATTTCTATTATCTCTTTTTCTTGTCTGATCACTGTGACTAGGACTTCCAATACTATGTTGAATAAAAGTGGTGAGAATGGGCATCCTTATTTTGTTCCTGATCTTAGGGAAAGTGCTTTCACATTTTCAGTGTTGAATATAATGTTGGCTATGGGTCTGACATATGTGACTTTTGTCATGTCAAGCTTTGTCCCTTCTATAACCTCTTAGTTGAGGATTTTTTTTTTTTTTTAATTTTTTTATTAGTTGGAGGCTAATTACTTCACAACATTTCAGTGGGTTTTGTCATACATTGATATGAATCAGCCATAGATTTACACTTATTCCCCATCCCGATCCCCCCTCCCACCTCCCTCTCCACCCGATTCCTCTGGGTCTTCCCAGTGCACCAAGCCGGAGCACTTGTCTCATGCATCCCACCTGGGCTGGTGATCTGTTTCACCATAGATAGTATACATGCTGTTCTTTTGAAACATCCCACCCTCACCTTCTCCCACAGAGTTCAAAAGTCTGTTCTGTATTTCTGTGTCTCTTTTTCTGTTTTGCATATAGGGTTATCGTTACCATCTTTCTAAATTCCATATATATGTGTTAGTATGCTGTAATGTTCTTTATCTTTCTGGCTTACTTCACTCTGTATAAGGGGCTCCAGTTTCATCCATCTCATTAGGACTGGTTCAAATGAATTCTTTTTAACGGCTGAGTAATATTCCATGGTGTATATGTACCACAGCTTCCTTATCCATTCATCTGCTGATGGGCATCTAGGTTGCTTCCATGTCCTGGCTATTATAAACAGTGCTGCGTTGAACATTGGGGTGCATGTGTCTCTTTCAGGTCTGGTTTCCTCAGTGTGTATGCCCAAGAGTGGTATTGCTGGGTCATATGGCAGTTCTATTTCCAGTTTTTTAAAGAAATCTCCACACTGTTTTCCATAGCGGCTGTACTAGTTTGCATTCCCACCAACAGTGTAAGAGGGTTCCCTTTTCTCCACACCCTCTCCAGCATTTATTGCTTGTAGACTTTTGGATAGCAGCCATCCTGACTGGCGTGTAATGGTACCTCATTGTGGTTTTGATTTGCATTTCTCTAATAATGAGTGATGTTGAGCACCTTTTCATGTGTTTGTTAGCCATCTGTATGTCTTCTTTGGAGAAATGTCTGTTTAGTTCTCTGGCCCATTTTTTGATTGGGTCATTTATTTTTCTGGAATTGAGCTGCAGGAGTTGCTTGTATATTTTTGAGATTAATCCTTTGTCTGTTTCTTCATTTGCTATTATTTTCTCCCAATCTGAGGGCTGTCTTTTCACCTTACTTATAGTTTCCTTTGTAGTGCAAAAGCTTTTAAGTTTCATTAGATCCCATTTGTTTAGTTTTTCTTTTATTTCCAATATTCTGGGAGGTGGGTCATAGAGGATCTTGCTGTGATTTATGTCAGAGAGTGTTTTGCCTATGTTCTCCTCTAGGAGTTTTATAGTTTCTGGTCTTACATTTAGATCTTTAATCCATTTTGAGTTTATTTTTGTGTATGGTGTTAGAAAGTGTTCTAGTTTCATTCTTTTGCAAGTGGTTGACCAGTTTTCCCAGCACCACTTGTTAAAGAGGTTGTCTTTTTTCCATTGTATATCCTTGCCTCCTTTGTCAAAGATAAGGTGTCCATAGGTTCGTGGATTTATCTCTGGGCTTTCTATTCTGTTCCATTGATCTATATTTCTGTCTTTGTGCCAGTACCATACTGTCTTGATGACTGTGGCTTTGTAGTAGAGTCTGAAGTCAGGCAGGTTGATTCCTCCAGTTCCATTCTTCTTTCTCAAGATTACTTTGGCTATTCGAGGTTTTTTGTATTTCCATACAAATTGTGAAATTATTTGTTCTAGTTCTGTGAAAAATACCGTTGGTAGCTTGATAGGGATTGCATTGAATCTATAGATTGCTTTGGGTAGAATAGCCATTTTGACAATATTGATTCTTCCAATCCATGAACACGGTATGTTTCTCCATCTGTTTGTGCCCTCCTTTGATTTCTTTCATCAGTGTTTATAGTTTTCTATGTATAGGTCTTTTGTTTCTTTAGGTAGATATACTCCTAAGTATTTTATTCTTTTTGTTGCAATGGTGAATGGTATTGTTTCCTTAATTTCTCTTTCTGTTTTTTCATTGTTAGTATATAGGAATGCAAGGGATTTCTGTGTGTTAATTTTATATCCTGCAACTTTAACTATATTCATTGATTAGCTCTAGTAATTTTCTGGTAGAGTCTTTAGGGTTTTCTATGTAGAGGATCATGTCATCTGCAAACAGTGAGAGTTTCACTTCTTCTTTTCCTATCTGGATTCCTTTTACTTCTTTTTCTGCTCTGATTGCTGTGGCCAAAACTTCCAACACTATGTTGAAGAGTAGTGGTGAGAGTGGGCACCCTTGTCTTGTTCCTGATTTCAGGGGAAATGCTTTCAATTTTTCACCATTGAGGGTGATGCTTGCTGTGGGTTTGTCATATATAGCTTTTATTATGTTGAGGTATGTTCCTTCTATTCCTGCTTTTTGGAGAGTTTTAATCATAAATGAGTGTTGAATTTTGTCAAAGGCTTTCTCTGCATCTATTGAGATAATCATATGGTTTTTATCTTTCAATTTGTTAATGTGGTGTATTACATTGATTGATTTGCGGATATTAAAGAATCCTTGCATTCCTGGGATAAAGCCCACTTGGTCATGGTGTATGATTTTTTTAATATGTTGTTGGATTCTGTTTGCTAGAATTTAGTTAAGGATTTTTGCATCTATGTTCATCAGTGATATTGGCCTGTAGTTTTCTTTTTTTGTGGCATCTTTGGTTTTGGAATTAGGGTGATGGTGGCTCAAGAATGAGTTTGAAGTTTTACCTTCTTCTTGCATATTTCTGGAAGAGTTTGAGTAAGGTAGGTGTTAGCTCTTCTCTATTTTTTGGTAGAATTCAGCTGTGAGCCTGGTCCTGGGCTTTTTGCATCTGGTCCTGGGCTTTTGTTTGCTGGAAGATTTTAAATTACAGTTTGAATTTTCCTTGCCTGTGATGGGTCTGTTAGATCTCTATTTCTTCTGTTCGTTTTGGAAAGTTATACTTTTCTAAGAATTTGTCCATTTCATCCAAGTTGTCCATTTTATTGGCATAGAAGGCTGCTGGTAGTAGTCTTTATGATCCTTTGTAATTTCAGTGTTGTCTGTGTGTCTCTCCATTTTCATTTCTATTTTGTTTAATTTGG